>NC_031967.2:73704700-73709762 GCF_001858045.2 Oreochromis niloticus | reverse complement strand
CTCCTCAGACCAACACAAACTCAGAAAACTCTCCATAGAAAGTCAATGGAGAGTTTGTTCAAAATCATCGCTTGATTTCTGTAATGAGAGGCATATTCGAATCGTCATATCTCCTTAACGAAGCGAAGTTAAAACATGAGGCTTGTCCCCGTATATCTTCAGACACTCCTGACGATCACAATACAAGAATTTCTTTCTCACCTATTACCGTTCTGAAATGAGTTAGACTTGTTTGAGGGTAGGAATTCGTCCTTCGCTCAGATTTCTTCAGATTTCAACTCTGGAAATGAACCACTTTTTTCTCTCGTCATATCTTTTTAATGGATTTCCACAGAGACCTGAACTTTCCATGACTGTTCACCAAAGCCTGCTGTCTCTTACGGTGAAAGAATGATATTGATACTCCAAATAGATTTAGAGTTAGAGAGCGTTGTTTGAGGGCAGTCAAGGCAATTTTGCTTTGCTCTACTCAGTTATGGTGCATTAGAAGTCAAATATCTTAATAATTCATATTTTAATGATAAGTCTCTACACTTTAAGATTCCCCATCTCTTCTGAACAAACGGTGTAAGAATGACCGTTCTAGCCCTACGGTTAGGAAATTATGGTCATTTGTTTGAGGGGAGTCGTCATTATGAGAAATAGACTGCAAAAGTCCTGTGTCTCTCTGTGCTGCGTGCACCTGTTTTGGCGGGAAAAAGTGCACAGGCTCTCTGATTGGTGGATTCAAATTCAGCAGCTCCCAGGCTGCTTGACTGAGCTAGAAACTTACTTCTCTCTCCTGTGTGTGTGTGTGTGTGTGTGTGTGTGTGTGTGTGAGACAGAGAGAGAGAGAGAGAGAGGGCGAGAGAGAGTTTTTATTGGAGCATCTTATTGTATGATTTAAATTCAATATATTTAGACTGGTTGACTGAATTTGATCCTGTGTGTGTCTCTCTGTGCTTGTGGGACTTTTTGCAGCTGTTCATTTTGCTTTTCCAATTTTTCTATTTAAGTTATTACTATTGTGCTAAGTCATAGCATTTGTGCTGCTTTTCAGTATTTGTGCTAAATACAGCATTTGTGCTAAATCATACTATTTCTGCTATTTTATAAGATTTGTGCTAAATACAGCATTTGTGCTAAATCATACTATTTCTGCTATTTTATAGGATTTGTACTTAATATAATATTTCTGCTTAATTATAGTATTTGTGCTAAACATAGTATTTCTACTAAACGCAGTATTTCTGGGTAATCATAGTATTTCTATGTATTCCTGCCAGCTCCTCAGGAAGCCAATCCTCTGTGAGGACTGTAATTTTCAAATTGACATATCAAGTCATGCACGGCTTCCCAGCCAGCCAATCATATCTGAGTCCTGGCACATTCAAATTTGCATATTGGGACCTTCATGGCTTCCCAGCCAGCCAATCATATCTGAGTCCTGGCACATTTAAATTTGCATATTGTTGCCTTCATGGCTTCCCAGCCAGCCAATCATATCTGAGTCGTGGCACATTTAAATTTGCATATTGGGACCTTCATGGCTTCTAAGCCCACCAATCATCTATGTCATATATCTCTAATATTTTATATTTTTATTTTAAATGGTCAGCATTTCAAGATTCCCTATGTCTTCTGAATAAATGGTCTAGAATGACTGTTTTAGCCCCTACGGTTAGGAAATTATGGTCATTTGTTTGAGGGGAGTCGTCATTATGAGAAATAGACTGCAAAAGTCCTGTGTCTCTCTGTGCTGCGTGCACCTGTTTTGGCGGGAAAAAGTGCACAGGCTCTCTGATTGGTGGATTCAAATTCAGCAGCTCCCAGGCTGCTTGACTGAGCTAGAAACTGACTTCTCTCTCCCTGTGTGTGTGTGTGTGTGTGTTTGTGTGTGTGTGTGTGTGTGTTTGTGTGTGTTTGTGTGTGTGTGTGTGTGACAGAGAGAGAGAGGGAGAGAGAGAGAGAGAGAGAGAGAGAGAAAGCCTTTTTATGGGATTATCTCATTGTAAGATTCAAATTCAATATATTTAGACTGGTTGACTGAATTGGATCCTGTGTGTGTGTGTGTGTGTGTGTGTGTGTGACAGAGAGAGAGAGAGAGAAACCCTCTTTATGGGATGATCTCATTGTAAGATTCAAATTCAATATATTTAGACTGGTTGACTGAATTGGATCCTGTGTGTGTGTGTGTGTGTGTGTGTGTGTGACAGAGAGAGAGAGGGAGAGAGAGAGAGAGAGAGAGAGAAAGCCTCTTTATGGGATGATCTCATTGTAAGATTCAAATTCAATATATTTAGACTGGTTGACTGAATTGGATCCTGTGTGTGTGTGTGTGTGTGTGTGTGTGTGTGTGTGTGTGTGTGTCTCTGTGCATGTGTGTTTCCATATGTGTCCATATTTGTGATTGTGTGGCTGTTATATATTTTTTTATCGATTTTTTTTCATTTAACAAGTATATTTGAAGGACCCTTAGCATGTTCAGCATTTTTTCAGCTGTCCATTTTGCTTTTCCAATTTTTCTGTTTAAGTTATTACTATTGTGCTAAATCATAGCATTTCTGCTGTTTTATAAGATTTTTGCTAAATTTAGTATTTCTGATTAATTATAGTTTTTCTACCAAATCATAGTACAGTATTTTTGCTTTTTATAGGATTTTTATAGGATATTTATATTGCTTGATATAGTATTTCTGCTTATTATAGGATTTGTGCTTAATATAGTATTTCTGCTAAATGTAGTATTTATGCTTAATCATAGTATTTCTATATATTTCTGCCAGGTCCCCAGGCAGCCAATCCTCTGTGAGGACTGAGGCATTCAAATTTACATATCAGGGCCTGCACGGCTTCCCAGCCAGCCATCATATCTGAGGTCTGCCTTTCTTCTCTCGTCATATCTCAGCGACAGATGTACAAAGAGCAATGCAAATCACAGTCAAAGTACACCAAAGTCCGCTGATTCACCCAGTACAAGAATTATGCTTCTAGTCCAACTAGTTTTTGAGTTACACGACGTTTATAACTCCAAAAACGGCGTTTTTCGCCTCTCACCGCAATCTAATTCTGACTGCTCATCACCCTGTTTTCCAGGCGCTCGCTCTCTTTCCCAATTCTGCAAACATTTATGATTTTAGCAGCTTTTCTAATATGGACCTCAGATTCTTGTTAACACTCCATGGCACAAATACTGTTCCCTTTAGGCTCTGTGTATGTGTGTGTATCAATATTTCTCCCATTTTAAAGCATTACTCCTCCATAATTGTATTTCTGTTAAATCAAAGTACTTTTACTACATCTTAGTACTTCTGCTCAATCATAGTATTTCTGCTAAATCATAGTATTTTTGCCAAATTATGGTTTTTGTGCCAAATCATAACATTTGTTTTATGTTATAGTATTACTACTAAGTGGAGGAATTTCTGTCATGTTACAGTATATGTGCTGATTACAGTATTTCTGCTAAATCATAGTATTTCTACTATATTATATTTTTCTTTCTAAATATAGCATTTCTGCTATATAATTTTATTTCTGCTATGTTATAATATTTGTGCTAAACCAGAGTATTTCTGCTGAAACATAGTATTTCTGCCAAATGATAGTATTTCTGTCAAATTACAGTATTTGTGCTAAAACATAGTATGTTTTTTTTAAATTTCAATATTAATAGTATTTTACAGTGTCTCTGGTAAATCGCAGCATTTCTGCTATGTTGTACTGTTTTTCTAAATCATAGTATTTCTGTAATGTTTAAGAATGTTTGGCTAAATATATTCTTTCTGTTATCTTATACTATTTCTCCTAAATTCTTGTATTTTTGACAAGTTATCGTGTTTCTGGTAAATTACAATATTTCTGCTAAGTTCTGCTATGCTATTGTATTTCTGCCAAGTATTATGTTTCCTCTAAGATATTACAGTTCTGCTAAGTTACTACATTTTAGCAAAGTTCCTTTGCTTCTGCAAAGCTTTTACAAATTCTGCAACTTTTCAGCTTTTTCTGCTAGTTTCAGCAGACAGGTTCAGCATTACAGCATCCACACTGCATTTTCGCAGGAAATGCAAATTTTTCTAGTTATTCTTCAAGTTGCTTCCGTACGTTTTTCGCCGTAGAACTACTTCCGCAATTTTCAGCCGATTTTCACCGTTCAAATTTTCAACTATTCTGCTATTTTTGCTCTTTCCGGCAATGACTTTTGGTATTTTCTGCTATTATACTTTTTAAAATATTAAGCTTTTTTCCTTTAATTTGTCCCATTGAAATGAATGGGAAACTTCCACAATTCTGCTAAAACTTGCTTGTTTTTGAAACTTAACTACCTTCTCATACTTTCGCCTAGAACAACCATTCAAATTTTAAAATGTTCACAAATTACTGGGCTATTCATGAATGATTCAGCTTTTTCATATCTGTTACCATTTTCATATTGTCCCTCTTTAAGTTTTGAGTTTCATTTTTGTGATTTTTCACAAAATACATGCGTTGTTATGGTTGCTATGCAGTTGGTTCTAAGTGAGCCACTGTACCTTTTGCAATTTTCACTTCATGTCCGAACAACTTCTTGCTACTCGGTCAATTTCCCCTCAACCCCCACAAATTATACATCAAAACGTAGGTATTTTTGCTGGCTTTCAGAAAATGTCACTATCATTGTTGTGGGTTTTATAGAATTTTTCCAAATCTCCTCGGACCAACACAAAGTCTTAAAACTCTCCATAGAAAGTCAATGGAGAGTTTGTTCAAAATCATCGCTTGATTTCTGTAATGAGAGGCATTTTCGAATCGCCATATCTCCCCAACGAAGCGAAGTTAAGACATAAGGCTTGTCCCAATATATCTTCAGACACTCCTGACGCTCACAATTCAAGAATTTTTTTCTCATCTATTACCATTTGGCCATGAATTGGGTTTGTTTGAGGGTAGGAAATTCGTCCCTCGCTCAGATTTCTTCAGATTTCAAACTGTGGAAATGAACCACTTTTTTCTCTCGTCATATCTTTTTCATGGATTTCCACAGAGACCTGAAAATTTCCATGACTGTTCACCAAAGCCTGCTGTCTCTTACGGTGAAAGAATG